>NC_056734.1:841174774-841194774 GCF_019279795.1 Protopterus annectens | reverse complement strand
TACTTCACCCTTTGAGATATATCATAATGGTAACTAGATAATAAAGATCCACTTCTACGAGATTGTATTTCTTCAGAAATTCATAATCTAACCCAATGTTATGTGCCCTTGCAGTACAGTACATATCACATATACTGTGAGTATAGCGGGCTCACTACCCACTTTGTCCAGGGCCATAGTATTTCTCTTTTGTTTTAGACTTTCACTGAATCTGGGTATTACTTTAGAGAGCCTCTGTTTTAGGCATCGCACCCAGCCTATGTTTTGTACTTGTTGACACCTTGTGATGCAGAGCCTGACAGTTTTCATGCCTTCTGTAATAGCTCTCATGTCCTTCCTCTGACCTTGGATTGAAGTTTAGCCTTCTGAGCATTTGTTGTATCCCAGCATATATTTCCTGAGGTGCATTACCATACAGTAAGAAGGGTACACATGGAGATGTCACCTGTCAGACTTGGGCAAGATTGTAATGCATCTCATTATCTCATCTAAAACTTTATTTTTATAGCTTAAATTAAATTTTCACTGCTGTGACAGAACTAATTGACAGCGAACTGCACACATTTCAGTAGTGTTAAAGTGGAAGTAGGCTCATGAAAAGAGTATGTTTTAATTCTGAGGCAAAACTATTCAAAGCAATCAACAACAAACTTAGTTTGGTGAACTGGTCCCATACTTTTCACCATTTTCACCAAGACTTTGCAGAAAACACATTCCTTCAGAGCAAGTTTAGTTTTATGTGTCCTATGTACTGGAGGTCAAAGTCCTTAACAAGTGATACTATATATGATATATGGAATGAAAAAACATCAACAGACAAGTAACATTTGGGCACCCACCTAGTTTGATCTTTTACCGCCCAGACAGGACACTGCTGATGTAATTTAATCAGGTCTCATGTGATCTCTCCTACTGTCTAATAAAGTTACGCATCTACCTCTGACCACAACAATGTCTCCACCACAGCCTGTATTATATTGTTACGGGAACAGAAGGGGTGGGTGCTGTACATGAAAACAATGAGTAAAATTCAAATATTGGTAGTTAAGTATCACACTAATGTATTGCTTGATTTTTACAAGGCTTCTTTCTTCATTTTCCAGTGAGAATAAAAAATGGAGGGAAATATGAATGTGAAAAAATTGTCCATCAGTTCTCCAGAGCCAGGTGCCAACACCACCCTGGCAGTATTTGGCCAGAGTAAACAGATTACAGAGTTGATACTCTATTCCTTCTTCATTCATTATGGGCCCCTGAAAGATATCCACATTGTCCTTCATAGGAAGGAGAAGAAGCCAGCTGGTTTTGGTTTTGTGTATTTTAAGTGCATAGAGGATGCTATGGCTGTAGTGACCAATACAAATGTGGCAGAATTAGATGGGCAGAACATCCATGTCACATTTGCTGACAAAGCAAGAGTGCAGAGAACTCATAAGACAATGGATTTTGACAAGCACACTCAGTAAGTTATGTTATTGTTATTTATGTTTTAATTGTATCATATGTAAAAGAATCTGTAGATGCACAAAGAGTTAAACACTGAGTTTCAGTTTTCAGTTTTTTTATTATTTTTAAGGGTTATCTGTGCTTTTCCTATCTGTATGTCTGCGCTTCATTTATAGTTAAGGTCAGTGGATATTAATCAGTACGAGCAGAAGCTGTTCTGTGCCCATACTTTGCTAAAATCCTCTGAACACATCCCTGTATTAAACTGCCTATATAAACTAACCACATAAGTATGCATAATTCACTTAAATATATGTATAATGTTTAATGTTAGGTACCAGCTTGATCCTACAATGTTTGATGCAATTACATCATTAGAATAAATCCTGTTTTCACTCTTCTTTCCCAAATTAAGAGAAAGGAATCCATTAGGCTTGTGGTAGGCCACTAGCATGTATCCAAAGGGGTTAACCTTCTCTAAACAAATCTTATGAGATATCATTCCCAGTAATTGTTATACACTCATTTATTTTGAGAAGGTACATTTGTCAGTCTGACAGCACACTGACTCAGTGTTTAAGATCTTCACCTCGCAGTGCCATAGGCTGATTCATTTCCGACTTGTATATTGAATTTGCATATATACTACTAATATCTCTTCTATATACTACTTTATATATGAATAACATGAATAGCATTTATATAGTCTTAAATGAGTAATATACTTTAGCACCTGTACTAACCCTGGTAGTCTGCTAAAAATGTTTAATTTAATGTGACTTAAAGAACTACAGAGGAACTGATTTGATCATGCTAACAGCTATGTGGTATTCTGAATTGCTGCTTTTCTTTTCTGTAGCCGTATTCTTTTCTTAATCTCCTGGACTGGGTGTAAGATTAGTCCTTTTCAATCACTGACCTAATCCAGTAAATAAATTGTAAATAAAAAGTAAAATCTGCGTACTTTAAATGTGTTTTTAATGTTTAATTATTTGAGTTATTCACAGTAATTTTTTGTTTGCATTTGTTTCTGTCTGGGGTTGTGGCTGAAAAGCATCCTCGGTCTTACCCCATTCTTGTGAGAGCAAATGTTTAATAAAAGCAACACTATATCTAGACATTTTGTCTTTTCCCTTCTTTTAACAGTGTAAATAATATGAAAGGAAGAAAAGCTATTTCAGAGAAAACGAATAACACTTCATCTCAGGACTATGCAGTGCCAGCTGCCAACACCACCCTGGCAGTATTTGGCTTGAGTAAACTGACCACAAAATGGACATTGTTTCTTTTCTTTCATCGTTATGGAAAACTGAAATATGTCCACATTGTCCTTCATGGAAAAGACAGAAAATCTGCTGGATTTGGTTTTATCTGTTTTAAACAACTAGAAGATGCCAAGGTGGCAGTGGCCCAAACAAACGGCAAAATTAGATAACCAGATCATCAGTTTTGCCAACAAAGACAGAGTACAAGAGGTATCATCAAAGGATGGATTTCGGAAAGTTTGCTGTGTAAGTTTTGTTATACATGTGTTTCAGGTGCTCTGTCTTGTTATATAAATGATATTCAGTATAGGAACAAACTCATCAATTTCTTAGTTTTGCTACAAACTGTACAAATATTCATCTTCAGTTTCTTTGGTTTTGTTACTCATATTTGTATTTTAATTGCATTATTTTGTTTTGTAGACAATACTCCAGATGTTCAAACAGGTCAAATATTTAGCTTATATTTGCTAGGGTTCATTATGCATATTTGTGTTTCTTTATATTGTTATGTAAACAGTAATCTATAGGTGTATAAACTGTTCACATATTCAGTTTCGTTTTCTTATATTAAGTTCATATCATTACACTCCTTTGGCATATCTCTGCACTTCATTCATAGTTGAAAATAATTAATATTAATTCATTGGAATGGGCAAAACTATTGTATAGACATTTTTTACTAAATTCCTCAAACAAGTTCCTTCACTATGTCTGCATAGTGCCTTGAGTAGAGATCATATGATCTGGAGATTTGTAATATATGCCATAGGCACCAAACTCTTAAAGAACCATAGCCCATAACCAACACAGCACAGGACGTGGAAGATTAGAACTTCTACCATCTTTCATTCATCAAACACTTTAACACCAGCCAGTGATTTGTTCAAGATCTCTATCAGGAGACCTGTCATCACAATGGCCACATTATTGAGACCCTGGAATGTAGTTCACCTGGTCTTTCTATATTATCCTGCATTAGAATATCTACACCTGTCTCCACCTTTTCTGTCTTATCTTAGGCTCTTCCCAGTCACCTCAGTATTAGGCTTGTGGATTATGCTGACCTTGTCAGAGCACCCAAGGTGAATTAGGGTTCTTGAGACAAAACCATGGTAGTGAAAAAGATATGAGGATGTGTCCTGCATGATTCAATCAGGGATATGGACAGGGGGCTGAGGAAAGGGGAAAAGAAGACTAAGTTGATGGGGTTACATATGAATTTGAGGTGTGCAATTAGGACAGTCATAAGTGAAAAGGATATGTTGACCAGTTTACTTAACTTACTTGGCTATCAGACAGGTCTATAAAATAAATTAATAAATGTGGTGTATAAAATGGAGATGGGAAGGGTAGAACAAAGGAAATGAATCAACAGGAGTTCATAACCAGAAGAGCCCATTTCTGACAGAATATAAGAGAAATTCACAGGTAAATGAGTACATTCTGCTCACCTAGAATTTACCTTGGTCTTTGACTCAGTTCTGCACAGGCAATTACTAAGGGTTGGGAGTAGAATCGTGACTGATGAACTAGGTTTGCTGGATAGCAAAACAGTAGGACACAGAGGTGATGTTGAGGATAAAGGAAGTCAGTCCAGAGTAACATAAAGGTCAGTCTTGGGTCCACTGTGTTAATTTCAGTCATGCCTCAGGAAGAGGTACAAATTACCAAATTGACTTCTGTGCTGATTATGCCAAGATAAGTGTAGCAGTATTAGGTGAGGAAGAATCTAAAGATGGACTGGGAAAAGCTACCCATGTAATCAGAAGGATCTGAGGTTCAGTGTTCAGTGCTCACTTGTGTGTGCTATAGATACCTGTGCAATGACATTGGGTGGGTTGCTGGGGGAACCTTACAGTGAGGATGATAATCACACGATGTGTTCAGTTCAGAGATATGCAGATGAGCCACTAATGAGCTTTTACTCCATGTGACTCTGAATCGCTACTTTGAAACGTAATGCTACCAGAATATAACAGTGTAGCACTCATCGTGGTATAGCACCATAGTCTCTGAATGAGGACAGACAAATTGAAAGCTTATATTTGCAGATTAAACTCAAATGTATATAATGTTTTATTTATAATTTTCCTCCCACACAATTCCAAATGGATAAAGTCCATCAGCGAAGTTATGTAATCGATTTATTTTCACACCAAACAAATTAAACAAAAAATCTTAGCGCTTTCGTCTCCTTTCGGAGACTTCTTCAGAGATGAATTAAAACCACAAAATGCATCAGTTTTTATACTTTATCTACTGGGCTGCTCAATAGGTTAATTAATTGATTAACACATTTCATTCATTTCCTTCTAAAAGTGAAATGCACACTATTTTCATTGTGTGTAGAAAATGCAATTTTCTACCCAGAAAACTTTGGTCTTTAAATTCAGTTATCAAATGTCTGTCTACAAATTCAGTATAAATATGAAATCTATAACGTTGTATTAAATATATCAAAATATATCAAAATACATTGCAATATATTAAATGAATTCAGTAAATCATAAGTACAATTAATATACTTATTGCATTGAAGAAAAAATGAATGCAAAAAGGTCAACACAACTTTCAGTGCTTGTTCTAATAAGTGAATACAAAGAGGTCCACACAACAGTATGTTGTGTCAAAACCTTAAGTCATTCAACAGTGGGAGACCACTGTTGACATACTAAAAAAGAAACACTAATATCCTGATAAATATATCATATACAATAATATTAGTATAAATAGTATAAAAATATAAAAATGTAAAAATATAAAATTGTAAAATTGCAAACAATATATACATAGGAAAAATGTATGTACACACATGATATACACACAAAAGACATACATACATACACATACCCATACACGCATATACAAATACGAATACATGTACCTACATATATGTGCACACAAACTTACACCAATATATCTACATACCCACACACATAAACATACATGTATACCCAAGTACATACACACACACACCCTCCCCCATGCATACACATACACCCACATGCATATACTGTTCTTAATGTTGAATACTTTAATTCAATAATTTAATTTAATATAAATATACAATATGATATTATAAAATGTCCACCTATCTATACTAAATATGATTATTATTGTTTGATTATTGTTTCAATTCCTAACTTTTATTCAACTTTTTTACAGCCCTTTTAGGGTCAGCAGCAAATATTTTTAAAACAGGTGAAATAGATATGTGGTCATTTAATCCTTTCCCTCCACATGCATCCAAACGCAATTGCCACATCATTTCCTTATATTCTAACTTTGTTTCCCAGTCCCCACCTCTTTCAGGGTGTCCAACCTCTTCTAATACCCAGAATTTGAAATTAGCCTTCTTGCAATTCATCAAGTGCCTATATAATGCATTATTCACATTTTGCTTGTTAATATCCCTTATATGTTCGTATATTCTAGCTCTAAAATGTCTCTCAGTTTTACCCACATAATATTTTGAACACACCTTACAAAAAGCCAAATAAACCACACCCTGAGTATAACAACTACTATAATTCTTAGCTTTCAAAGTAATTCCTACGCTAGCTATTGTCAAATTCTTTTGTTCTGCAATGAAAGAGCACTGGGCATACCGTCCACATTTAAAAGTTCCCCGTTTTCTATTTACACCTATAGCTGTATTGGTTTTATTAGTCTTATAATATTCCAGCATGTTCTTTATATTCCTATTCCTCCTGTAACTATATTTTATATTCTTCTGAAATATATTAGTTTTGCCATACATTCCATTGAACATCCCCATGTCTCATCTATACATTTTCTTAACCACCCCATACCTTTGTGGTAAGTTAATGTAAGGAAGTGTAGACCATCATTTATATTACTATTCTTACTAATTACTTGTCTGTTTTCATGCATTTCATTAACTGTAGAAGTACCATTTTCTTCCAATACATCCGATAAGCCCCTCTTTTTAATAGTAAGTAATGGTACATATCTGTTTTCATTTCTTCCTTTTAGAACATACTCTGCTACCTTGTCAATAATTCTACAAATTACCAAATTGACTTCTGTGCTGATTATGCAAAGATAAGTGTAGCAGTATTAGGTGAGGAAGAATCTAAGGATGGACTGGGAAAAGCTACCCGTATAATCAGAAGGATCTGAGGTTCAGTGTTCAGTGCTCACTTGTGTGTGTGCTATAGATACCTGTGCAATGACATTGGGTGGGTTGCTGGGGGAACCTTACAGTGAGGATGATAATCTCATGATGTGTTCATTTCAGAGATATGCAGATGAGCCACTAATGAGCTTTTACTCCATGTGACTCTGAATCGCTACTTGAAAACATAATGCTACCAGAATATAACAGTGTAGCACTCTTAGTGGTATAGCACCATAGTCTCTGAATGAGGGCAGACAAATTGAAAGCTTATATTTGCAGATTAAACTCAAATGTATATAATGTTTTATTTATAATTTTCACCATTCTGTAAAAGAGAAGAGGTTGTTGAATTTTGTGCAAGATGAACTTTCTGTTGATATCATTAATAGCAAGGCTGGACTGCTTATGTTTTTAGTAATGTGATATCACACTAATACATGCTTATTAGCAATTCCTTATTGGATACATGGTATAGCTGTGAAAAAGGTAACGGAATGAATTTATTATTGACTATTTTGAAGGTCATTCAATAGTAGGAGGATATTTCAATTTTATATTGATAGAATGGGGTCCCTATTATATCACTGAAAGAACAGTTCATCACATGGTATTTTGAACAGCATTTTGTCATACATGCCATTCGTCCAACTGTTCTTACTGAGATCACATTACGGTGGGGATCTGGAAATTTGCCCTTTTCCCACTGTAGTGCAATCTTGGAGTTGGTATATATAATTAGTGGGGGGGATTCAATAAACAGCATTTCTGATAAAATGTTGTTCATTGAAGTGACAGTTTGATGATATAATATAGCCATGATAGCATGACCATCTTCAATTTCAGTTACTAACACATTTATTAAAAAAACAGAACAGAAAGTATTAACTTGTGACATATCAGTTATTTTATATTCTACAGTTTGCACATTGTTCATATTACCTTGGGATGCAAGACAGAGTGGAGTGAATATGTTTTTCTTGTAGACCGATTTCTAAGATTAAAGTATCTCCTGTGCATTAACATGCTTTGTTTAATTCTAAATTATTAATATGTAGATATAAACAGGTTAATAATAAATTAGGTATTATGTGGAAAATTCTGGTCTGTGTAACACAACAAAGAAAAGTCAACTTTTGAGCTTACTAACATGGCTATGGTGTAAATGTAGATTAAAAGATAGGGATGAACAACAGATCAGCACATAGGCTCATAGGTAGGTACTAGGCTATCTGCCCGAGAGCATTTATAAGCCTAGCCAGAGTGTGTCGGCTTTCGCCACCCCATTGATTAATTAACTGATCCTGTGTCAAGCAGAGCCAATGAAGTGATCACAGGGGTGTATTTTCTGTTACCCATCCACTCGTCAAGGTTTCTCTTGAAGAGTGTTAGTGGGGGGCTCTGCCTGATGTAATTTGGAATTTTGTTCCAAAGCATGGGGAGTCTCTGTGACAGGAATGTATCCCTCAAGCATGTTCTATTTATTGTTGTGGCGAGGTTTAGCTCACTAGAGTGTGTGGCTTGCAGTGACTTGGATTTCTTTAGGTGGAGCATGTCCATCAATTCTGAGTTGGACATGGCTTTGTAAGTCAGGCAGAGATCACCTCTGAGTAAGCAATATGCCACTGAGTACAGCCAGAGTTTTTTCAGTTGGGCTGCATAGGACATATGTTTGAGACCAGTAATCCTCTTGGTGAGGTACTTTTGTGGCCTTTCCAGCTGTTGGAAGTGTCTTGTGAGGTACATCCCAAATGGAGCATTGTACTCTATGATGGGTCTAATGAGTGACGAGTAGAGGGGCACTATAACCTCTTTATTTCTAGATGCAAACCTTTTAGTAATTAAGTGGGCCACATAGAAGGATTTCCTAACTACTTTGGCAATAAGATTGTCAAAGGAGAGATTACTATCTACCTGGGTCCCCAGATCTCTTATTACCTCTTCTGTATTAAGGGGGATGCCACCTATGTGGTAATTCGTGGGTGTTTTGTTTTTCCCAAATGGGATGAATATGCATTTTTTGGCATTTAGCTTGAGGTTATGACTTTGACACCAGGTGCCAGTCTCAGTAAGGCCCTTTTGGAGGATGTCCGTGTCAGCCGGAGAGTCAGTTATTGCTCCCAGTTTGCAGTCATCGTCGAACTTGGTTAGCCATAGTCCTCCTGTGTTTGCCTGTACTTCTGAGAAGTATATGCCGAACAGTAGGGGTCCCAGGACTGAGTCTTACAGGACACCACTTTTGACTGGTTTAGAGTTGGACCTGGAGCCCGCTATTCTTACTGTGTGAGTTCTGTCTGTAAGCCAGTTGGCAACCCATCTCATGATGTAGGGGTTTATGTTCAGGCTGGTGAGTTTTTGTGTAATACCCGAGTGGGGAATGGTGTCAAAAGCCTTGGCGAGGTCAAGGTAGGCTGTGTGAACCACCTTTCCCTCGTCTATGGCCTTGGTGACTGTCGAAGAAGTCAACCAGGTTTTGTAGGCATGATCTGCCCTTAACAAAGCCGAACTGGGTCGGGTCAAGTGTTTGGAGGTTCCCAATGTCATTGTTAATGAGTTCCATGATGATGCGCTCCATAGCCTTGCAGACCAGGCTAGTCAGGCTTATGGGACAATAGTTACCAGGGTCAGTTGTGGCCCGTCCTTTGTGGAGAGGAATAACCGTTGCTGTGCACCATTCTATGGGCACGTAGCCTGTGGAGAGGCTGAGGTTGAACAGTGTGTTTAGGTGGGGGGGTTAGTTCGTTCTGTAGTTCATGCAAGACGCAGCCTGGGACACCATCTGGTCCCATTGATGCTGTGTTTCTGGCTTTTGAAAAGGCTGTTTTCACCTGTGTGTCTGTGATTTTTGGGACACTACAGTTTTCCGGTATTGTTGTGGGCCCTTTTGGAGGTGAGAGGGGGGGTGCAGTTTGCACTGAATCTATCTGCCAGGATGTTGGCAATATCATTAGGTTCAGTATATTTTGTGCTATTTTGCACTAGTTCAGTGCATATCTGCGAGTTGCTACTTAGAGTCTTAACATAGCTAAAGAAGCCATCTCTTGCAAAGCAACGTGGCTTGTAGAGCATGTCGTCCCAGGCTGACAGACACTAGATCCCCTTTGAATGACACCAGAAGCTTAGCCAATTGTTGAAATTGATCATTTTTTCTTTATACTGAGGTATCATTCTTGGTGAGGGCAGGATGCTACTCAGGGTCAGGGTCATATCAGCCTGGGCTACATGATCAGAGAGCTCTTCCAAGTCTCTTTTCATGTAGTCCAGGGAGGTACATCTCAGGTCATTCACACCAACATGAACATGAACATCAGAGAAGTTTTGTTAGCTAATCTTAAACTACAGAAAATTGAATACTGGGATTTCAGCAGTCTATTAAAAAGCAAATATTAAGAAATTATGGATCACAAAACAGCTATGGTTCTAGAAAACAAAACTTGTACATTATTCCTTCTCTCTAAAGAAAACATGAAATCAAGACTTGTGATCCAATTATACCTCTCAACTGTACAGATTTTTGCAGAATGTCCATATTTTTACCTTATATTTTTGGTCCGTTTTTCATAAAATTGTGGCTTTCTGGCAAATTAGTGACAAATCATTAAAGACTGAAGTTAGAAAATAATGACAGACATTTCAGTTTTAGACTTCATACCCTTCAGAAAATTCATCCTAATGCCAAACCTGTTATTCTATCAACTTTCTAAGTTTGTATGAGCAATATTTAAAAATTGTCCCTATTTGTACCACTTTTTTCATGGCTTTGTCCAGATTTCTTAAGAGGTTGAGAAGTATGGATCCAGGTGCAATGAACATTGTTACCTTTATTTAACTACAACCTAACAGAAAACTAAGTAATGTTAATATTAATTAATAAGAAGGTTACCATAACTAAATTTAATATTCAGATCCAAAATAAACAGATCATAAAGCTACAGATATTGATGGTGTACTACATGAAATTTATGAGCTATTATCTGAAATAATGAGGTAATTTGTTAGATGTATTCATCTTTGGTAGACAGTAAAACACTTCACTCAATTTTAGAACACACATCCTTCTACCCCTAGCCTGATCCAAATACTGTATAATTGATAACATAAAGGAATTACTTTTAATAAATGTTTTTTATACTATTAATTATAATTACAGTTTTTATACAGACAGTCTTATTTATGTCCTGCTCTGAGTTACAATGTTAAATTTTTTGTTGTAGCCTAAACAACTTTCTCCATGTGATACTTCAGACAGAGAGGACGTTCATCCCATTCAATTGGGTAATTAAAGTTTTTGTTTTTGCTATTTATTATGTGTACCTCATTTTGGGGTCTCCTGCCAATAAACTGCACTCCAGTAAAATTATCATCCCTTTGAACTCCAGTCCTGTGACCCTTTCTGCTATATTAGGGATGAAAACCATCCAAGAAGGGACCTTGATATAACTGACTACAGCCTGTTGACAGTTATGGATGCCACTTTCCAGTAAGGGATTTCAATGCCAGTATCACATATGTGTGTCACTTCCAATCACATGTCAAATCCCCACCACAGTACTGCTGTTATACTAGGCTGGGTAAAACACCCATTGTATTCAGTTCTGTACTGCTACACCATTTGTTCTCCTCAGTTAGCTGTCTCATAGTGCACTATTATACAACCCGTACCCTAGAATGAGTGACATGGACATCATTTGGTTACTACCTGTTCCTCCTTGGCTGGGTCCCCCCAATTCCAGACTCACTAATTGTATCAGGGTCATTGGAACTGTAGGCAGGCTCATTGAAGACATTTTCTTTACTTGATTATTTCTTATGTCAGAATAACAGTTTAAATACTCTTCCATGGCACATTTCTGCAAGAATTCCTTCTACAGGGCTTTTCAGTGCTTTGACTACTTTTACACTTGATATAAATTCAGTTAAGTGCTAGCAAGGTGAAATGACTCATTCTTAGCATCCTGTCACAGGATTTATGATTATCTGCCTATATTCCCAATAGAAAACCTTTAGCTTTAAACTATTATTTCTAGCATTTTGACCACTTGTAAATGCATGTGCATCAACCAAGCATGTATCAGTTGCATTTTTGCGGTTTATTTATATCTTCCAGTCCTGCTTGTTGTCAAGATAACCCAGTACTGCTGTATCTATTCATTCCTTTACTTATCTGTCACCTAGGCAGCCGGCAAGTTTTTTTTCTTCTTCTATGGCCAAACCCACCCACTGGTAGCTGAGATACAGATACTAAGGACTGCTACTCTTCCCCCTTTGCATGTACATTCTGTGGCACACAAGTGATAAAAGGTACTACACAAGCACATCTTGGCAGAGACAAACACACACTCCTGCCTCATACACTGCATTCCACATGCTTCCCCTGCCAACTGGTGCTGGCAGTGAATCAAGCCAGACTGTCCCCCCAGGTGGTACTAACAATTATTGGTAGCTCATTGCCACTCTCTCTTGACCAACTCCTTCAACATCTAAGTCATTATCCTATTTCTGGCCATCTGGGTCATGGCAAGGACTTTATCACTCTGTATCATGTAGTCAGCATATTGTGGTGATGTTAACTAGTGTTCATACATTTTGTAATGTTAGTATATGAAGATGCAGCTTCACAAATGTAGTTGTAGTTGTCACAGTAAGTCATGACTACTGCATTTTGTATTTCATTTTTTTTTACTGTGTACCAAGTGAATGGACCATTTTAGATCTTTGTCCCGTCCCATTCCATGTGTAGGTCAACTGGAATTACCACAAAGATTAGAATGCCCTGTGGCACAAGGGTAAAGGGTCAGTTTCTGCTATAGGGAAATGTGGGTCTTTTATCATACAG
This sequence comes from Protopterus annectens, assembly GCF_019279795.1. Lineage (NCBI taxonomy): Eukaryota > Metazoa > Chordata > Ceratodontiformes > Protopteridae > Protopterus > Protopterus annectens. The sequence continues at coordinate 841,182,086 of NC_056734.1, read as the reverse complement.
AGCCCTATTTAGCTTGGTATGAGCAATGCACAGAAACCAATTGGCACAGTGAGCTTGGAAGGGCTTTGTAGGCCCCATGGTAATATTGCTGGACACATGAGCAACCAGGGTCCTGGTGAGATATAAATCATCTGCATCCAGCTCCTTATTTAACCTAGAATGAATGGGACATGGATGTCTGCCTCCTAGTGGGCAGTGGTAGGGTCAGTATGCTGGCATCAAGGATCCTATAAAAAGAGATCTTCCCTAATCGTTCAGGTAAGTAAGATGCATAAAATCTGTCTTCCTGTGTAATGCAGTCTGTGATTACGTAACGCAGCAAATTATAAATATTTGTCCTCTTATCACTGTGTGGACTCATAATAATATTGCAGAGTATCATTTAGATGTAATGCGATCCTATCTCGCCTACATTCTCTACAGATGGGTTCGGAGCCGATCCTCGGCTCCGACTCGGCCGCTATACAATAGAACGCAGTCTCTTATTGGCTGAGTTACCTCATATCCCAGGATGCACCACTACTGCTTCCCCAGATCTCGTTTGCCGCTTCTCAAGCATAGACGTGGTCTCGGACTTGGCTGAGCTAAGTATCTCTTAGTCAGAAATTTTTCTGTCTAATTTTTTGTAAAAACTTACCCAAAAGCTGTTTTAACAGCTACTTGTTGTTGTGTGAGTGGTTTTGATATATTCTTGTGGTAAAATTGTGTTTTTTGTGGTAATTAATGGTCCCGTTTAAGTTAGAGGGGCCTAGCCCTATCCTAGGCGTTTTAGTTAGAGTCTAGGTTGTCTTTGTGTCAATTTTGTTTTTGGTAGTCAGTGTTTATTGTTTAATATAGCCATGTCTAAGGAACATAGACCATTAGGGTTTAAAAAATGTTTTAAATGTAGCTATAAAATGTCCATTACGGACGACCATTCTTTATGTGTCTACTGTTTGGGCCCGAAGCATCTCCAAGAATCCTGTAGCGTTTGCCATGCCTTTTCCTCTCGCGTCCTCCAAGAGAGGAAAAATAAGTTGATCTTGAAAGGGCTTATTACCCCTTCCTTTGAGGAAGCCCTATTTTCTTCTTCTTCACCTTCGAGGAAGAAAAAGTCTTCGGCTCCGACCAGCCCGTCGGATCCGGCAGCAAAAAAGTCGCGGCAGGCTTCTCCGTCAGCTCCACGGACTTCGGAGCCGAGGTCGGAATGGTCTGCCTCGATGTCTCCAGCTTTGACTCCTCTGGTTTCAGAGTCGAGAGCTCGGGCGTCGAGAGGCGAGTCATCTCCATTGGCTCCACTGCCTTCGGAGCCGATGAGGGTTGCCCACTCAGACTCTTCCCCTTCGGTGCCAAAGTCCACATTGGCTCCGAGGGAAATTGCAGTTGTAGTGGAGTCTCCCGCGGCGCAGATACTTCTCGAACCCTTACGGAGCCGGTCCCCCAGTCTTTCTGAGCTGGCGGAGAAGTCGACTCGGACCCGGTCGGTCTCTTCTCGGTCGTCGAGGATGTCCGATTCGGATTTAGACAGGGTGCTTCAAAGGCTTTTTCAGTCTCCAGTCTTTGAAAAGTTGATCTCGGCTCCAGCCCAGTCGGCTCCGGAGCCGATCTCCCATCCTGCTATATCGATTCCTCCTCCAACAGCTTCGGCGCTGTTGGAGTCAGTGTTGGTGGAACCGGTGGAGGTTATCGGGTCGGTTCCGACTCTAACTCCAACCCCGTCCCTTGGGTCGGGGTTCAGTACGCTGACCTCCTCTGTCGGCCCCGGGGGGGATGCTTCGGGACCGATCCTTTCGGTTCCGAGCCTCCCTCTCGGTGCGTCGGCTGCGGGGGTTCCGACTGCTGTTGTGGCCTCGGGGGTTGAACCATCCCAGGACTCTGGGGGTCCCGCCTTCGAGGCCATGAGGAGTGCCTTGGCCAAATCCTCTGTGGCCACTTCTACCATTTCACCACCACCTTCCCTGGGCATGGAGACTGGCGTCTTTGCAATCCCCCTGTCTCACGACAGTGGGGCCCCTGGGCCTGAGGTTACCCCCATTGGGGTTCCTTCCTGGAGGTCCCTCCGACATGCTTTCGGAGGAACCTCCCAGGAAGAAACTGTGTAAGAGGAAACACGTCGACTCCCCTGATGAGTCTCTCACCTCGGATACCAACCTCGATGATGCGGAGGGGTCCCCCAAGTCGTCCTCGGATGATGTCTCCTTTGCGGACATCTTGGAGATCCTCAAGCAACGAGGCGACTGGCAGTCCAAACCCCCTTCTGCTGAGGAGTCGGTTTTCCTCAAGGCCTTCGGGGCTCAGCCCTCCGCCTCCTGGGTGTCTCCGCCCTTCGATGAGCTTCTGGATTTGATCTCTCGAAGGGCGTGGGAACACCCGGATTCTGTTGAACCGGTGCCAGCTCGCCCCAATAAATTCCTTTCGGCTCCCCCGGATAAGGACTTTCTCTCGAAGGGCGTGGCTGTAGATGCTATGGTGGTGGCATCTGCCACCCAGCAAGATGTGGCAGAGGCTTCAACGTCCATCCATCCTCCTAATAAAGAGTCTAGGAGCATGGATCGGCAGCAAGCGCCTTTCTTCAGCGGCCTTTACATTAAGGTCTCTGAACTACTTGACACATTTCACCAGACTGCAGAGGGATCTGATCAAGGAGCTTTCGGATACCCTCTCTGGTAACTTACCTGAGCAGTTGGCCCAGACGGTTAACTCCCAGTTGGCTACCCTGTCTTCATTATCCAACTCGTCCATGAGGCTCATTTCTTATGCAGCCAAAGGAGTGAGCAGAGCGGCTGGAACAGGTGTTGCTCTACGGAGACAAGCCTGGCTACGCCTGTGTCACTTTGCGGAGGCCTTTAAGTCTTCCTTTGCCGACGCCCCCTTTGATGGGTCCTCACTGTTTGGACCCAAGGTAAAGGACACATTGACTCGCTGCGAACAGGAGGGTAAGACTTTAACTGCCATAGGGGCCCGGTTTTCCACTCCCTTCAGACCTTATCCCAAGGCTCGAAGAGGAGGGAAAATGTGGTTCCGTAAGTCTCAAAAGCCTTACTTGTCGCAGCAGAGCGATTCCCCTTCTAGAGGCAGAGGAGGGGGAAATTTTTCAGGGAGACGCCGTCCCAGAGGCGGCGGAGGCCCCCGCAACACTGGAGACCGCGAGTCCTTTCGTGGCTCCTCCTCCTTCCAGCATCCCTGAAGGAGTACCCGACTGTGCAGCTCCGGAGCCAGTCGGGGGTCATTTTTCGAGACACCTAAAGGCCTGGGAAAATATCACTCAGGACCAATGGGTGCTTCGAATCATCGCCGGAGGTTACACCATTCCCTTTTCTCAACCCCCTCCACCAGTCCAAAGAATCCCGGACCCGCCACCCAGTCAACGGGATCATGCAGCCAACGAAATATCAAAGCTGCTTCAAAAAGGGGTCATCCAACCTGTCCCCGCAGACCAGGCCGGATCAGGGACTTACTCAAGATTCTTTTTGGTACCAAAAAAGACCGGGGACTTGAGACCCATTTTGGATCTCAGCAAATTAAACCGATTTGTGAAAAAGTCCAAATTCCGGATGGTCACTTTGCAATCCATTCTTCCGCTTTTGGAGAAAGGTGTTTGGATGTGCTCCATAGATCTCAAAGACGCCTACTATCACATTCTGATAGATCAGGCGTCGAGGAGACACTTACGCTTCAGCCTAGGAGACAGTCATTTCCAGTTCCGGGCACTGCCCTTTGGTCTCACCACAGCCCCCAGGGTGTTCACCAAATGTTTGGCGGTGGTGACTGCTCACCTGAGAAGTCTAGGATTCCAGGTGTTTCCATAACTAGACGACTGGCTCCTAACTGCCACCTCCAGGCATCTACTCTTCCAAAATCTAGCAGCCACTATCACACTAGGCAACTCCTTAGGAATCACCTTCAATTGGTCAAAATCTGTATTGCTGCCATCTCAGCGTATTCTGTTTATTGGTGCAGAAATAGACTCAAGGCAGATGCGAGTCTATCTCCCTGCGGAAAGGATAGCAACGCTCCAGTTTCAGGTTCAGGCATTGCTCCTCAGACGTCGTGCTCCAGCGAGAATGGTCCTGCAGCTGTTGGGCTCCATGGCAGCCACCATTCTTCTGGTCCCCTTGGCAAGGTTGCACATGAGGATACTCCAGTGGCTCCTATCAGTCCAGTGGTCTTATCAAGACCTTCCCCTCAGTCACCACATATTGATCACAGAGACGTGCAAACAGGATCTTCGTTGGTGGCTTCTTTCCTCCAACCTGAATCTAGGGCGACCCTTCGTTCCCCCACTCCCCTCTGCCACGTTGACTACGGACGCCTCCCAGACAGGGTGGGGGGGACATTATCTGGACAGGTCGGTCCAAGGCACGTGGCACTCCGAGAGTCTTCTCCACATCAATATCCTGGAGATGAGGGTGGTGCTTTTAGCGTTGCAAGCACTGCACGATCACCTCCCCCAGGGTACGATTGCCATTCAGTCCGACAACATGTCGGTAGTCTGGTACTTAAACAAGCAAGGAGGGACCAGGTCCTACCCCCTTTGCAGAGAAGCCATGAAAGTATGGGATTGGGCGATTGCTACCAAGCGTTTCCTAGTGGCAATGCACATTCCGGGGAAATCCAACGTGATAGCCGACAGACTGAGCAGAACTATTCTCTCCCCTCACGAGTGGTCCTTGAACGACAGAGTGGTAGCGCAGATTTTCACGAGGTGGGGAGTTCCTTGTTGCGATCTCTTCGCAAGTCCCCTCAACGCGAAATGCCAGCACTTCTTCACTCTCACCCCAGTTCCGGGGGAGATCCCCAAGGACGCTCTAGTCCACGTTTGGCCCCCCGGTCTGCTATATGCCTTTCCACCGGTTCCCCTTCTCCCCAAGGTGATTCAGAAGGCGATTCGCTTGGGAAGCAAAATGATACTAATCGCCCCATACTGGCCTCGACAAGTCTGGTTCCCCTTTCTTCACAAATATGCATTGGAGGGTCCTTGGTTCCTGGACCAAGTTCCGGACCTTGACGCATCAGTCAGGACAGCTCCATCAGTCCCTCCATTCATTGAAGTTAGCAGCTTGGCTACTCCTCTTCCAACCATAGTTAGGAGCCATTCTTTCGCCCCTGAAGTCATGCACATTTTGTCTTCGGCCCACAAGACTTCTACTAAAAAGATATATAGCAATAAATGGAAGAGGTTTGCTATTTGGGCCCAACTCCGAGGATTAGACCCTATGACAGCCTCGGTGTCAGAAGTACTGAAGTTTTTAGCTTCCCTATTCAACCAAGGTTGCTCAGTGTCTACCATCAAAGTGCAATTGGCGGCTATTTCCAATTTTCATGAGAGTGTAGAACCACCTTTAATGAGCAACAAGTTGTGCAAAGCCTTTATTAAAGGAGCTTGGCTTCTACGACCCCCTATATCTCAACCTGCACCTCCGTGGGACTTTAACGTGGTGTTAGGTGCATTAACCTCATCTCCCTTTGAGCCGGCAGCAACCTGTGATCTAAAATTTCTTTCTTGGAAGACTGCTCTTCTAGTTGCTATTACATCAGCCAGGCGAGTTTCAGAACTTCAATCCCTATGTGTCAAACCACCATACCTGGTATTTCACAAGGATAGAGTATCTCTTAGACCAAACCCATCTTTTATACCAAAGGTTTGTTTTAACTTTTGTTTACAACAATCACTGGAACTACCGGTCTTCTTCCCTAAGTATTCGAACAGAGCTGAATATACTTTTCACAGCTTGGATGTACACAGACAATTACGTTTCTATTTGGATAGGACACACCAAGCACGAAAATCAGATCAACTGTTTGTGTCCTTTTCGGATAGTAGATTGGGCAAAGCCGTCACAAAAGTCACTATTGCCAAGTGGATCAGGGACTGTATCAATCATATTTACCTCATCTCAAATAAGGAACTTATAGTTCCAGTGAAAGCTCATTCTACTAGGGCTATGGCCACTTCGGCAGCCTTTCATTCCAAGCTCTCTATTGGTGACATTTGTGCGGCTGCTACGTGGTCTTCTTCGCACACCTTTATTTCTCACTACAAATTAGATGTGGCATCTAGGGGTCGAGCTTCCTTCGGTTCCACAGTTCTCAGGAGTGTTTTCCAGTGAGCCACCCAGGAATTAGGTGCTAGGGACACTGTCCCATCTGTAGAGAATGTAGGCGAGATAGGATCACATTACATCTTTTAGTTATGTACTTACCATAACTTTAGATGTATGGGATCCATCTCGCCTACATTCCTAATAACCCACCCTCCTTCCCCCTGCCTCGTATACCAGGAGAAACCAGACGATCCGAAATTGAACTTCTTTCCTCTATTGAAAGACCTGAGAATGTTATAACAATAGTCTGTTTCTGTGAGCATGTGTGCGGACAAACAAGATCTGGGGAAGAAGTAGTGGTGCATCCTGGGATAAGAGGTAACTCAGCCAATAAGAGACTGCGTTCTATTGTATAGCGGCCGAGTCGGAGCCGAGGATCGGCTCCGAACCCATCTGTAGAGAATGTAGGCGAGATGGATCCCATACATCTAAAGTTATGGTAAGTACATAACTAAAAGTTTTCATCTGTCGCTTTAGTAAAATAGGGCATAAGAACAGAAGCAGATGTGATATTGTTACAGTGTTTTCTTACAAGTATCGCCTGTAAGACAGTTATCTTACATTTATTCTATTTAGTTAAAGTGCATACACCTGTTCAATACTGCCTAGGGATTTGTATTGCATTCAGGGATGTTATGCTGTATTTACTCCACAGCTCTATGACTTGTGAACACAAGAAGATTCTTTACATAATTTTCAGTACACTAAAGGTATACATATGGATTTGTTGGCTTATTTATGTGAATTATGGCTTTCTAAATATGTTCACAATAGTGACTAATTCCAGTATAGAAGAAGCTGATGACAGAAGAACAGAAATTATTGCTTTTGATGCTGCGGTCTCAGATACCTCTCCTTCAGTAAAAGTGGATGTAGAACTGCCACACTCTGCTGCTGTTACTCCTTATACCCCTCCAATTCAAACAGGGGGAAGGTTATGCCGAGAGAAAGCTGAGGATAGTACAACAAATGCTGGTATGTTGTATTCAGTGCATGGTTATTATTTATCAGTTAAATGCATGAGGCACAAGCCACTTCTTAAGGGCAGCTCAGAAGCTCTGTTTGGTAATTTTGTTTGCTCAGAATCACAGAGTAAGCAAATGCTTTCTGAGGGAATTAAACACTGAAGTACATGATGAAGGTCATTATTACTTTCTATCCTTAACCCGCTGTGCCATACTGCATATACACACACACACACACACACACACATATATATATATATATAT